>NW_027362224.1:2500-5000 GCF_039654945.1 Dendrobates tinctorius
TAAGACCGCTCTGAGAGGACATGGACGAGAGGGGCGTCCGCCTTCCGGAGCCCCCCCTTTCGGACGAGGACTCCGGATTTGCCCCCCGAAAGCCATCACCTCCAGAGAACCAGGGACCGCCGAGGGAGGGTCTGGTCAGGCTTGGGTACCCCAGCATTGCCTCTCTCGCTTGGGATGCACGATCGGCAAAAGTCCCTCTCGGAGCTGTGGAAGTTCGGTCTCAGCCGGAGTGCGCAACTTCCAGACGAGAGGGACCACATGCCAAGTCGCCTACCCAAGTCGGGGAACCAGAGAAACAACTGCTTTCTATCGGGGTAGAGAGACGACACTCTCTCAAGTACATTCTGCCAGAGGTGCGCATTCCTATGTATTTGCATTGCGGGACAACGTCCCCACTTTAAGGGGACGAAGTCGGAACTGTACCCGGCCTCAAGTCACTGTAGGGCGGATGCGGCACCTAGAAAATTCCTCATTCCGGTTCTTTTTCACTTAGTCGTTTTTTTTTTTGGCAAGAATGTACCCCAGGATGGCCAAAAAGCCAAAGCCAGGGACTGAGAACCATCGAGCATGCTCTGAGGGGACATAGTCAGAGGGGGCGTCCGCCTTCCAGAGCCCTCCTTCCCACGAGGACTCCAGATTTGCCCCCCCCCCCCCTGACAACAGCCATCGCCTCCAGAGAACCAGGGACCACCGAGGGAGGGTCTGGTCGAAGCTCAGGTACCCAGGATAGCTTCTCCGGCTTGGGCATGGACCGCCAGACAAAGCCGCGGACCATGAACCATCCAGCCTGCTCTGAGGGGACATAGTCAGAGGGGGCGTCCGCCTTCAAGAGCCCTCCTTCCCACGAGGACTCCAGATTTGCCCCCCTGACAGCCATCACCTCCAGAGAACCAGGGACCGCCGAGGGAGGGTCTGGTCAAAGCTCACGTACCCCAGGACAGCTTCTCCGGCTTGGGCACAGACCGCCAGACAAAGCCGCGGACCATGAACCATCCAGCCGGCTCTGAGGGGACATGGTCAGAAGGGGCGTCCGCCTTCTAGAGCCCAAACTCGGCCACGGACTCCAGATTTGCCCCCCTGAATGCCATCACCCTTCAGAAGACCAGGGACCACCGAGGGAGGGTCTGGTCAGGCTCAGGTACCCCAGGATCGCCTCTCTCACTTGGGACGCACGACCAGCAAAAGTCCCTCCTGGAGCCGTGGAAGTTCAGTCTCGGCCGTATTTTGCAACTTCCACGACAAGAGGGACCACCTTCTAAGTCGCCTACCCGAGCCAGAGAACCATAGGAACAACCGCCATACATCGGGGTAGAGAGAGCCCACTCTCTCCTATATTCTCCCGCAGGTGCGCATTACTATGTATTTGCATTGCGGGACAATGTACTTCAATGAGCGGGACAAAGTCGGAAATGTATCCGACCTCCTGGAACTGTGCGGCTGCTACAGCAGTCAGAAATTCCCCATTCCGGTTCTTTTTCACTTGGATTTTTTTTTTTGCAATTTTTTGCCTAAAACGTATTCCTCCAACATGTACTAGCTCATGACACTTGAAATTTTTGAGCCAATTGATAATAACAGCTTTTTAGAGCTCAAAAACAAAAAAAATTTGAGCGAACAAAAAATGTTCGAAAATGACCTCAGCTCCTGGAACTGTTTTCGGTACACCTCCAGAGAGGCTCCCCTGCCTGGAAGTCTGTCACTGCTCAGCTCGAAATTTTTCTAAGTCCCAAAATTCGGTTTTTCATCCAAAATTCAACTTTCTGCCCAGGATCCACAAACTTTAAACCCAGTTGGGGGACCCTCCCTGGGGGCCCTACAACATACTGAAGCCCCCCTGTGGTGGAAGTAGGGGAATTTACTTATTTTTACACAAAATCACAAAATTCCATTTTTTGTTCGCAAAACACTTTTTTGTCCTCAAGAAACTTTTTTGTCCTCAAAACACTTTTTTGTCCTCGAGAAACTTTTTTGTCCTCAAGAAACTTTTTTGTCCTCAAAACACTTTTTTGTCCTCAAAACTCAATTTCTTCCATAATTCGACTTTCCCCCAAAAAACCACACATTCTACCCTCATGGGAGGCACTCTCCCTCGGGTCCCCACATCATATTGACGCCCCAGAGCGGTGGGAGAAGGGGAAATCTGATTTTGCACAAAAATCCAAAAATCGCTCTAAGTAAGTCCAACGGTACTTTCTGAAAAGTGTACCCAGGCCCCTGGAAGCCTCCTAGGTACACCTCCCGAGGCGCCCCCTTCCTGGAAGTCTGTCACATCTCGAAATTTTTCTAAGTCCCAAAAAATGGTTTTTGCTCCATAATTCGACTTTCCCCCCAAAAGTCACACATTCTACCCTCATGGGAGGCACTCTCCCTCGGGTCCCACATCATATTGACGCCCCAGAGCGGTGGGGAGAAGGGAAAATTCGATTTTTGCACAAAAATCCAAAAATCGCTCTAAGTCCAAAAATCTGAAAATTTTTCTAAGTCCCAACGGTACTTTCTG
>NW_027362224.1:17500-20000 GCF_039654945.1 Dendrobates tinctorius
CTCAGGTACCCCAGGATCGCCTCTCTCACTTGGGACGCACGACCAGCAAAAGTCCCTCCTGGAGCCGTGGAAGTTCAGTCTCGGCCGTATTTTGCAACTTCCACGACAAGAGGGACCACCTTCTAAGTCGCCTACCCGAGCCAGAGAACCATAGGAACAACCGCCATACATCGGGGTAGAGAGAGCCCACTCTCTCCTATATTCTCCCGCAGGTGCGCATTACTATGTATTTGCATTGCGGGACAATGTACTTCAATGAGCGGGACAAAGTCGGAAATGTATCCGACCTCCTGGAACTGTGCGGCTGCTACAGCAGTCAGAAATTCCCCATTCCGGTTCTTTTTCACTTGGATTTTTTTTTTTGCAATTTTTTGCCTAAAACGTATTCCTCCAACATGTACTAGCTCATGACACTTGAAATTTTTGAGCCAATTGATAATAACAGCTTTTTAGAGCTCAAAAACAAAAAAAATTTGAGCGAACAAAAAATGTTCGAAAATGACCTCAGCTCCTGGAACTGTTTTCGGTACACCTCCAGAGAGGCTCCCCTGCCTGGAAGTCTGTCACTGCTCAGCTCGAAATTTTTCTAAGTCCCAAAATTCGGTTTTTCATCCAAAATTCAACTTTCTGCCCAGGATCCACAAACTTTAAACCCAGTTGGGGGACCCTCCCTGGGGGCCCTACAACATACTGAAGCCCCCCTGTGGTGGAAGTAGGGGAATTTACTTATTTTTACACAAAATCACAAAATTCCATTTTTTGTTCGCAAAACACTTTTTTGTCCTCAAGAAACTTTTTTGTCCTCAAAACACTTTTTTGTCCTCGAGAAACTTTTTTGTCCTCAAGAAACTTTTTTGTCCTCAAAACACTTTTTTGTCCTCAAAACTCAATTTCTTCCATAATTCGACTTTCCCCCAAAAAACCACACATTCTACCCTCATGGGAGGCACTCTCCCTCGGGTCCCCACATCATATTGACGCCCCAGAGCGGTGGGAGAAGGGGAAATCTGATTTTTGCACAAAAATCCAAAAATCGCTCTAAGTCCAAAAATCCTGAAAATTTTTCTAAGTCCCAACGGTACTTTCTGAAAAGTGTACCCAGGCCCCTGGAAGCCTCCTAGGTACACCTCCTGAGACTCCCCCCTTCCTGGAAGTCTGACACATCTCGAAATTTTTCTAAGTCCCAAAAACTGGTTTTTGCTCCATAATTCGACTTTCCCCCCAAAAGCCACACATTCTACCCTCATGGGAGGCACTCTCCCTCGGGTCCCCACATCATATTGACGCCCCAGAGCGGTGGGAGAAGGGGAAATTCGATTTTTGATCAAAAATCCAAAAATCGCTCTAAGTCCAAAAATCCTGAAAATTTTTCTAAGTCCCAACGGTACTTTCTGAAAAGTGTACCCAGGCCCCTGGAAGCCTCCTAGGTACACCTCCCGAGGCGCCCCCTTCCTGGAAGTCTGTCACATCTCGAAATTTTTCTAAGTCCCAAAAAATGGTTTTTGCTCCATAATTCGACTTTCCCCCCAAAAGTCACACATTCTACCCTCATGGGAGGCACTCTCCCTCGGGTCCCCACTTCATATTGACGCCCCAGAGCGGTGGGAGAAGGGAAAATTCGATTTTTGCACAAAAATCCAAAAATCGCTCTAAGTCCAAAAATCTTGAAAATTTTTCTAAGTCCCAACGGTACTTTCTGAAAAGTGTACCCAGGCCCCTGGAAGCCTCCTAGGTACACCTCCCGAGGCGCCCCCTTCCTGGAAGTCTGACACATCTCGGAATTTTTTCTAAGTCCCCAAAAATGGTTTTTGCTCCATAATTCGACTTTCCCCCCAAAAGTCACACATTCTACCCTCATGGGAGGCACTCTCCCTCGGGTCCCCACTTCATATTGACGCCCCAGAGCGGTGGGAGAAGGGAAAATTCGATTTTTGCACAAAAATCCAAAAATCGCTCTAAGTCCAAAAATCTTGAAAATTTTTCTAAGTCCCAACGGTACTTTCTGAAAAGTGTACCCAGGCCCCTGGAAGCCTCCTAGGTACACCTCCCGAGGCGCCCCCTTCCTGGAAGTCTGACACATCTCGGAATTTTTTCTAAGTCCCCAAAAATGGTTTTTGCTCCATAATTCGACTTTCCCCCCAAAAGTCACACATTCTACCCTCATGGGAGGCACTCTCCCTCGGGTCCCCACTTCATATTGACGCCCCAGAGCGGTGGGAGAAGGGAAAATTCGATATTTGCACAAAAATCCAAAAATCGCTCTAAGTCCAAAAATCTTGAAAATTTTTCTAAGTCCCAACGGTACTTTCTGAAAAGTGTACCCAGGCCCCTGGAAGCCTCCTAGGTACACCTCCCGAGGCGCCCCCTTCCTGGAAGTCTGACACATCTCGGAATTTTTTCTAAGTCCCCAAAAATGGTTTTTGCTCCATAATTCGACTTTCCCCCCAAAAGTCACACATTCTACCCTCATGGGAGGCACTCTCCCTCGGGTCCCCACTTC
>NW_027362224.1:30000-32500 GCF_039654945.1 Dendrobates tinctorius
GAGAACCCCCCCTCGCCTGCCTCCACAGCTCTGTCATCCCCCCCACTAACGTAGGGGCTCGGGAAAGACTAGTGGCGCGGAGCTCGGCAGCGGCGTGGAAACGCCACCCACCGCCGCCGCTCTCGCTGGTGCCCGCCGCGGAGGCCGCCCTTCGGGCGATGCGTGGCACGGACCTCCGCGGGCAGGGCTGCGCATCTGGAACTTCGAAAAGGGCCGCCCTTGCTAACACTGTGCTTCCCCACGCGGGGAGCGATTCGGACGGCTGGCCCCCACGCCGGGGTGGGTGGGCGCCCCGCCGTTCGCCCGCGTGGGTCGTCAGACCACTGTTCATCGTTCGGTGCGATTCAAACTTCCCACAGCTCGGCCGCCTCCGTCCTCGAACGGGAGGTGACGGCCGGCGTGCGCGCCCAAAGATAGGTGGTGGAAGCCCGGGGGTACAGGAGGAAGGACACCGCTCACCGTAAACCGACGCGAGCTCCAAAGCCCGGGTCGAGCGAGCAGCACCACCTCCCCACCCGGGAGCGCCGTGCCAGATCGATCGGAGGATAAGACCGCTCTGAGAGGACATGGACGAGAGGGGCGTCCGCCTTCCGGAGCCCCCCCTTTCGGACGAGGACTCCGGATTTGCCCCCCGAAAGCCATCACCTCCAGAGAACCAGGGACCGCCGAGGGAGGGTCTGGTCAGGCTTGGGTACCCCAGCATTGCCTCTCTCGCTTGGGATGCACGATCGGCAAAAGTCCCTCTCGGAGCTGTGGAAGTTCGGTCTCAGCCGGAGTGCGCAACTTCCAGACGAGAGGGACCACATGCCAAGTCGCCTACCCAAGTCGGGGAACCAGAGAAACAACTGCTTTCTATCGGGGTAGAGAGACGACACTCTCTCAAGTACATTCTGCCAGAGGTGCGCATTCCTATGTATTTGCATTGCGGGACAACGTCCCCACTTTAAGGGGACGAAGTCGGAACTGTACCCGGCCTCAAGTCACTGTAGGGCGGATGCGGCACCTAGAAAATTCCTCATTCCGGTTCTTTTTCACTTAGTCGTTTTTTTTTTTGGCAAGAATGTACCCCAGGATGGCCAAAAAGCCAAAGCCAGGGACTGAGAACCATCGAGCATGCTCTGAGGGGACATAGTCAGAGGGGGCGTCCGCCTTCCAGAGCCCTCCTTCCCACGAGGACTCCAGATTTGCCCCCCCCCCCCTGACAACAGCCATCGCCTCCAGAGAACCAGGGACCACCGAGGGAGGGTCTGGTCGAAGCTCAGGTACCCAGGATAGCTTCTCCGGCTTGGGCATGGACCGCCAGACAAAGCCGCGGACCATGAACCATCCAGCCTGCTCTGAGGGGACATAGTCAGAGGGGGCGTCCGCCTTCAAGAGCCCTCCTTCCCACGAGGACTCCAGATTTGCCCCCCTGACAGCCATCACCTCCAGAGAACCAGGGACCGCCGAGGGAGGGTCTGGTCAAAGCTCACGTACCCCAGGAGAGCTTCTCCGGCTTGGGCACAGACCGCCAGACAAAGCCGCGGACCATGAACCATCCAGCCGGCTCTGAGGGGACATGGTCAGAAGGGGCGTCCGCCTTCTAGAGCCCAAACTCGGCCACGGACTCCAGATTTGCCCCCCTGAATGCCATCACCCTTCAGAAGACCAGGGACCACCGAGGGAGGGTCTGGTCAGGCTCAGGTACCCCAGGATCGCCTCTCTCACTTGGGACGCACGACCAGCAAAAGTCCCTCCTGGAGCCGTGGAAGTTCAGTCTCGGCCGTATTTTGCAACTTCCACGACAAGAGGGACCACCTTCTAAGTCGCCTACCCGAGCCAGAGAACCATAGGAACAACCGCCATACATCGGGGTAGAGAGAGCCCACTCTCTCCTATATTCTCCCGCAGGTGCGCATTACTATGTATTTGCATTGCGGGACAATGTACTTCAATGAGCGGGACAAAGTCGGAAATGTATCCGACCTCCTGGAACTGTGCGGCTGCTACAGCAGTCAGAAATTCCCCATTCCGGTTCTTTTTCACTTGGATTTTTTTTTTTGCAATTTTTTGCCTAAAACGTATTCCTCCAACATGTACTAGCTCATGACACTTGAAATTTTTGAGCCAATTGATAATAACAGCTTTTTAGAGCTCAAAAACAAAAAAAATTTGAGCGAACAAAAAATGTTCGAAAATGACCTCAGCTCCTGGAACTGTTTTCGGTACACCTCCAGAGAGGCTCCCCTGCCTGGAAGTCTGTCACTGCTCAGCTCGAAATTTTTCTAAGTCCCAAAATTCGGTTTTTCATCCAAAATTCAACTTTCTGCCCAGGATCCACAAACTTTAAACCCAGTTGGGGGACCCTCCCTGGGGGCCCTACAACATACTGAAGCCCCCCTGTGGTGGAAGTAGGGGAATTTACTTATTTTTACACAAAATCACAAAATTCCATTTTTTGTTCGCAAAACACTTTTTTGTCCTCAAGAAACTTTTTTGTCCTCAAAACACTTTTTTGTCC
>NW_027362224.1:45000-47500 GCF_039654945.1 Dendrobates tinctorius
ATAGTCAGAGGGGGCGTCCGCCTTCCAGAGCCCTCCTTCCCACGAGGACTCCAGATTTGCCCCCCCCCCCCTGACAACAGCCATCGCCTCCAGAGAACCAGGGACCACCGAGGGAGGGTCTGGTCGAAGCTCAGGTACCCAGGATAGCTTCTCCGGCTTGGGCATGGACCGCCAGACAAAGCCGCGGACCATGAACCATCCAGCCTGCTCTGAGGGGACATAGTCAGAGGGGGCGTCCGCCTTCAAGAGCCCTCCTTCCCACGAGGACTCCAGATTTGCCCCCCTGACAGCCATCACCTCCAGAGAACCAGGGACCGCCGAGGGAGGGTCTGGTCAAAGCTCACGTACCCCAGGAGAGCTTCTCCGGCTTGGGCACAGACCGCCAGACAAAGCCGCGGACCATGAACCATCCAGCCGGCTCTGAGGGGACATGGTCAGAAGGGGCGTCCGCCTTCTAGAGCCCAAACTCGGCCACGGACTCCAGATTTGCCCCCCTGAATGCCATCACCCTTCAGAAGACCAGGGACCACCGAGGGAGGGTCTGGTCAGGCTCAGGTACCCCAGGATCGCCTCTCTCACTTGGGACGCACGACCAGCAAAAGTCCCTCCTGGAGCCGTGGAAGTTCAGTCTCGGCCGTATTTTGCAACTTCCACGACAAGAGGGACCACCTTCTAAGTCGCCTACCCGAGCCAGAGAACCATAGGAACAACCGCCATACATCGGGGTAGAGAGAGCCCACTCTCTCCTATATTCTCCCGCAGGTGCGCATTACTATGTATTTGCATTGCGGGACAATGTACTTCAATGAGCGGGACAAAGTCGGAAATGTATCCGACCTCCTGGAACTGTGCGGCTGCTACAGCAGTCAGAAATTCCCCATTCCGGTTCTTTTTCACTTGGATTTTTTTTTTTGCAATTTTTTGCCTAAAACGTATTCCTCCAACATGTACTAGCTCATGACACTTGAAATTTTTGAGCCAATTGATAATAACAGCTTTTTAGAGCTCAAAAACAAAAAAAATTTGAGCGAACAAAAAATGTTCGAAAATGACCTCAGCTCCTGGAACTGTTTTCGGTACACCTCCAGAGAGGCTCCCCTGCCTGGAAGTCTGTCACTGCTCAGCTCGAAATTTTTCTAAGTCCCAAAATTCGGTTTTTCATCCAAAATTCAACTTTCTGCCCAGGATCCACAAACTTTAAACCCAGTTGGGGGACCCTCCCTGGGGGCCCTACAACATACTGAAGCCCCCCTGTGGTGGAAGTAGGGGAATTTACTTATTTTTACACAAAATCACAAAATTCCATTTTTTGTTCGCAAAACACTTTTTTGTCCTCAAGAAACTTTTTTGTCCTCAAAACACTTTTTTGTCCTCGAGAAACTTTTTTGTCCTCAAGAAACTTTTTTGTCCTCAAAACACTTTTTTGTCCTCAAAACTCAATTTCTTCCATAATTCGACTTTCCCCCAAAAAACCACACATTCTACCCTCATGGGAGGCACTCTCCCTCGGGTCCCCACATCATATTGACGCCCCAGAGCGGTGGGAGAAGGGGAAATCTGATTTTTGCACAAAAATCCAAAAATCGCTCTAAGTCCAAAAATCCTGAAAATTTTTCTAAGTCCCAACGGTACTTTCTGAAAAGTGTACCCAGGCCCCTGGAAGCCTCCTAGGTACACCTCCTGAGACTCCCCCCTTCCTGGAAGTCTGACACATCTCGAAATTTTTCTAAGTCCCAAAAACTGGTTTTTGCTCCATAATTCGACTTTCCCCCCAAAAGCCACACATTCTACCCTCATGGGAGGCACTCTCCCTCGGGTCCCCACATCATATTGACGCCCCAGAGCGGTGGGAGAAGGGGAAATTCGATTTTTGATCAAAAATCCAAAAATCGCTCTAAGTCCAAAAATCCTGAAAATTTTTCTAAGTCCCAACGGTACTTTCTGAAAAGTGTACCCAGGCCCCTGGAAGCCTCCTAGGTACACCTCCCGAGGCGCCCCCTTCCTGGAAGTCTGTCACATCTCGAAATTTTTCTAAGTCCCAAAAAATGGTTTTTGCTCCATAATTCGACTTTCCCCCCAAAAGTCACACATTCTACCCTCATGGGAGGCACTCTCCCTCGGGTCCCCACTTCATATTGACGCCCCAGAGCGGTGGGAGAAGGGAAAATTCGATTTTTGCACAAAAATCCAAAAATCGCTCTAAGTCCAAAAATCTTGAAAATTTTTCTAAGTCCCAACGGTACTTTCTGAAAAGTGTACCCAGGCCCCTGGAAGCCTCCTAGGTACACCTCCCGAGGCGCCCCCTTCCTGGAAGTCTGACACATCTCGGAATTTTTTCTAAGTCCCCAAAAATGGTTTTTGCTCCATAATTCGACTTTCCCCCCAAAAGTCACACATTCTACCCTCATGGGAGGCACTCTCCCTCGGGTCCCCACTTCATATTGACGCCCCAGAGCGGTGGGAGAAGGGAAAATTCGATTTTTGCACAAAAATCCAAAAA